>NW_023425588.1:0-29142 GCF_014108245.1 Pipistrellus kuhlii
GGGCAGCAACCTTTTCTATTAAAGGCCAGACAGTAAATATTTTGAGTTTCACAAGCCACATCTGTTCCCTGCCACAGATTCTTCTGTCTATTTTGTGTGTGTTTTGGTTTGTTGTTAATAACCCTTTAAAAATGAAAACCATACACACCATTGTTAGCTCACAGACCACTGTGGAAGAGACACAAACCAGATTTGACCCTCAGGTTGCCATGTGCCAGCCCCTGAATAAGACTGAACGAGAAAAGTTGTGTCTGGTCCCCCAAATTTCTACAGGTGGAGAGGAGCAGAGACATCTACTCGGCTGCAACAGCAAGCAGAGCCCATGTTCTGATGGGGAAGGAAAAATGAGCAGCATTCCCAGGAAACAGAACTGGGCCCTAACCGAGTGCCAGTCCCGCCCCGGGTGTAGGGGCCCTGGTCAGAATTCAGAAGGACTAGTATTACAATTCAGAGTCACTATGAACAGTGACTGCCATGGACCTTCCACTGCCTCCACTTTTTTGAATGGAGTGCCTATGCCTAGCTCACCTTTGACTGTGCGTGTATGGGGTGCAATAAACTTATCTTTCTAATAATGGGCAAGTCACGAGATTGCACGGTGCCACACCTGCACCTAAGGAAACTGTCCTGAGAGTCACATCTGCTTAGGCTTAAGGCAGGGTTTCGAACTTGATGCTGTATTGGATAAGCCTTAGGGAGTCCATGGGACAGTGTAAGTGCATTTTGCTTGTGGGAGGACTGTCAGTAACGTATGACCAGAGGATGAACTATGGTGGATTAATGATGGCCATGGTTTTTTGCCATTACTCCCATTAAGTGGTGAAATTCTTTTCTCCTGCCCTGGAATGGGGGTTGGCCTTGTGACTTGCTTAGACCAAAAGAACGTTACAGATATGACACTGTGTCAAATTGGAGGCCAAGCCTTGAAGAGGACTGGGAGCTCCCACTTCCTCCCTCTGAAAAGCCAGCTGCCTTGTGGTAGAGAAGCTGTGTGACTGGGAGGCCCTGTGAAGAGAGGCCAATGTGAATGTCCCTGCTGAGTCCCCAGTCGAATGCAGCCACGTGAGTGAGCTAGTCATAGACAGAATGGAGCAGGAAGCCACCCCACTGAGACACCTCAAACACAGAACCATGAGAAATAATAAGTAGCTTTAAACCTTTTAAAAGTCACTATGGCCAAAACCGGTTTGGCTCAGTGGACAGAGCGTCGGCCTGTGGACTGAAAGGTCCCGGGTTCGATTCTGGTCAAGGCACCTTGGTTGCGGGCACATTCCCAGTATGGAGTGTGCAAGAGGCACCTGATCGATGATTCTCTGTCATCGATGTTTCTAACTCTCTATCCCTCTCTTCCTCTCTGTAAAAAATTAATAAAATATATTTTAAAAGTCACTACATTTTGGGGAGATTGTTGTATAGAAACAGATATTTGAGACATAAGTGGGTGTATATATATTACCAATATAAAAACATAGTTGGGAAGAATATACACCATCTTCTGGATGATGATTACTTCAAGAGAGAAATGACATGGGATGGAAAAGAAGAAATCGGATTCTACAATACTAATGTACCCTATTTTAAAAATGGGATTTGAGAAATTATGGCAAAAAGTTAACATTAGTTATAGTGAAAAGTTGTTTTAATAGTATTACCTCTATTCTTCTGTAAGTCTGAAATAAATAGTTCCTGATTTCATATCTTTTTCACGAGTCTAAAAATAATCAAGGTGATACATTTGGATTCCTCTAAGAAGGGCATTCTCACTCTAAGTTAGAAATTTGGTCTATTTCTGCCCAATATTCCCTGGTAATCACTGACATAATTTTAAAATCATTTTTACTTTTAAATGCTTTTTTCGTTCTTCTTCATTTACCATCTTAAAAATATCAAGCCCTTACCTTTTTTTTTTACCTTTATCTTTTTTTTTGAATTTTTCCTTCTCTTCTCTCAAACTAATTTCAAAGTAAGTATAAAATTAAATCTCAAAGCAATTCCAAACCCTCATTCCTTATTTTAAAACTAGAGGCCTGGTGCACAAAATTTGTGCAAGAGGTGGAGGGTGTCCCTCAGCCCATCCTGTACCCTCTCCCATCTGGAACCCCTTGAGGAATGTTCGACAGCCTGTTAGTGGGATTGGGCCTAAATGGGTGGTCAGACATCCCTCAATAATCCAGGACTGCTGGCTCCCATTGCCCTCCCCTGCTGGCCTGGACCCCCGACAGCCCTCACTTGCAGGCCTGGGTCCCTCCCAAGTGTTCTCCAGTGCAGGCCTGCTACACCGCCCCAATGCTCTCCACTGCAGGCCCAGCCCCTCCCAACTGCTCTCTCCTGAAGGCCTGAGTTCCTACCCCAACTGCCTTCCCTTGCTGGCCTGGTCTCCCCCAACTGCCCTACTCTGCTGGCCTAGTCACCCTTAACTGCCAACAACTGCACTCCCCTGCAGGCTATCTTATAGTGGTCATCATGTGGCAGCCATATTGTATCCACATGAGGGCAGCCATCTTTGACCATATGAGGGCAGCCATCTTGTCTTGGTGTGAGGGTCAATTTGCATATTACTCTTTTCTTAGATAGGATGTTACCTCTGGAATAAAGACAGGTTGAAGAAATGACACAATATATGTGGTCTTTGTTAGACTGGGATAATTTTGGGACTCTGTTCATTATGTAAGCTAGGCAGTATTTCTCAGTGTTTGAGCATCAACCTATGAACCAGGAAGTTACCATTTCATTGCAGGTAAGGGCATTGTGGGCTGTCCCCAGTGTGAGGCATACAGGAGGCAGCAATTGATGATTCTCATCACTGATGTTTCTCTCTCTCCCTCCCTTATGCTCTGAAATCAATAAAAAGAAAATTAATTTAAAAATATATATAATGAGTTGTTATTTTTGGCTAGAAATAAAAGGAAAAGGAAAAAGAGTAAAATCAAGGGTGGTTATGACAGAGAAGAAAACATGTATAAAACTGTAGTACAGTCCAATTCCAATATCATTCACTCGGACTTAAGATTAAGCATACATAACACTAAATGTTCTATTTATATAATTTTAATTTCTCAAATAAGTTACCTCCTGTATTTTACATTAAATAATATATTAATATTAAAGAGTGAAGTTTTGAGTTGTAGTTTTCTTATTAACTAGTCTTAATTATCCATGATTATATTTACCTCAAAATAGTTTCAGAACAAGCAAGTAATGGTAGAGTTCAGTTGAAATATTATAGTTGCGCTGTTTACCATTTAGGATATACTTCAACATGGTCATTTATTTGAGGTCGAGCTGAATTTAAATTGAAGTGCTCCTAAACTATTTTAATGACATAAAAGTCACACTAATATAGAAACAAATAAGAACTCAATTTTATTTTAAATAAAAAACAAAACTCATAGAATCATCTGTATCTTAAACCCATTGCCCAGTCAATTACCAGCATATTCAAGTTCTACTTCCTCTACTGCCTTTCAGGTGATTTTAACTGTAGATGCCACTCTAAATAAAACATTTTAAAAATCTTCATTTCTGTCTGTGCACTAACCAGGAAAAACAAAATAGATGTTCACAGTTCTAGAATCTATAGAATCTGCCAATAGATCACCTGTGATATAAAAACCTTGATTTCAAATATGAAAAATGTAAAGTCGAAAGATGTTAAATGACTTTCCCATGAACCTTAATTGAGGGCAGATCTCGATCCCCTATATTTTGTTATCCCTGCTTCATTTTATTAACCTATTAACCAAGAACTATTTTCCTTTATGATGCAGTGTTTGGGGAAAAAAATCAAGTTTTGTTTCCCAAGAAATGGAAATGGTCAGTACATTACAAAGTTTCAATCTCAGAAACACATCACTGAAAAAAAAAAAATAGCATACCTCAAGTGCTTGGCACTTTCCTCGAATTCTTTTGCAAAGATGTTGATAATTCTCCAGCTCAACCTTCAGCCTAGAAGTCAATTCCTGGCCAATATAGGGCTCCTTTTTAGCTATTAACTTGATGTTGTTCTTCAGTATATTTACTCGGACTTCCTTTTGCAGCACATCCTCTTTTGCTCTCTGTTCCAGGGAAGGATAGAAATGAAAATTGCCCCCCTTTCTCACTAACCAATGTCTTTCTTTTTCCTAAAATAGCTAAACCAAAATTAAAGCCTCTATGTGATTTCAACTACCTAATTTAGAACACTATTTAGGTAAGCACTAGAGAGACTTATTTTGAAAAAATAATACGATAAAGTTAAATTAAATTAAATTAAATTAAATACTAGCTATAAATCCTCACTCATTATATGCCCCAATGAAAACAGTCCCACATAAACATTTTCATTTAATAACAGGCAGACAAGTTTAACACCTAAGTCATCCTTAACTTATGTTTACTGATATTAAATATTTTCAAAGTCTGGGCCCATGAAAAAAATATCAGTATCTTAATGTAGTAGGCTACCTTTAAAATACCTTATATACTGAATAATTTTTAAAAAAAAAAAAAAATCTACCCTAGCCCAGCTGGCATGGCACAGTGGATTCAGTGCTGACCAATGAACCAGGAGATCCAGGTTCAATTCTCAGTCAAGTCACATGCCTGTGTTGTGCGCTCAATCCTCAGTGTGAGGCCTGCATGAGGTAGCCCACAAATGGTTCTCTTTCATCACTGATGTTTCTTTCTCTCTTTCTCTCTCCTGTCCTCTCTGAAATCAATATATATATATATATATATATATATATATATATATATATATATATATATTTAAAGCTATACTAAAACTTATTCTTCTGTGAAAATATAAGTATAATAAAAGTCCTTTGTCATATATAGTAATGCATGGATTACATCTAATCCATTCTAAAATATATTTTTATTGATTTGAGAGAGGGGGAGAGGGAGAGAAATATCAATAATGACAGAAAATTGCCGAAACCGGCTTGGCTCAGTGGATAGAATGTCAGCCTTTGGACTGAAAGGTTCCAGGTTTGATTCCAGTCAAGGGCATGTACCTTGGTTGCTGGCACATCCCCAGTGGGGGGCGTGCAGGAGGCAGCTGATTGATGTTTCTCTCTCATCGATGTTTCTAATTCTCTATCCCTCTCTCTTCCTCTCTGTAGAAAATCAATAAAATATATTTAAAAAATAAATAAATATTGAGAGAGAATTATTGATTCACTGCCTCCTGCAAGTCCTCTACGGGGGATCAAGCCTGCAATCCGTGTATGTGCTCTGACCTGGAACTGAACTGTGACCTCCTGGTTCACAGGTTGACACTCAGCCACTGAGTCACACAAGCTGGGCAAAATCTAATACTTTTTAAAGAACATCTGCAGAGAGATTTTTGCTTTTAGGCAAGTTAACTTTGGAATAAAACATTCAATGTGTTGCTTAATCTTATTTTTTAAAAATAGCCTTTAATCACTATCTCTTTTAGTTTGGACCCTGAAGAAGACTTGAAGTAAGGTTAGAAAATTGGGAATGATGGCCAGTTCTTTTATCATATTAAAAAAAAAAAAAGAGGGTTCAAGACTACTGCCATAGGAATATAAGTGCACCGGAAGTATATCCTGTGGCCCCAAGTGATATTAAATCCCTTGACAATGGATTAGTGCAACTCCACCTGTTCTAACAAACCACTTATATACATGCGGCACATGCCCCATGTAGTAACTGGCAGAACACATCTGATGAAATAAGAATAAACCCCAAGCAAACTGGAAAGCCTTTCTTGGTCCGAATGGAAAAAAAAAAAATTATCCCTGAAAATTTTTGGAAATAGTTGTGATGATTGCACAATATTGTGAATGTGATTGATGTCACTGAATTTTTTTAATTCAGTCTTTGTGGTTCCACTAGTTCTAAAATAAAAAAAAGTCACAGGGCCCCACATGGATTCAACTCATGAGCCATGTTGAACTTCCTTCCTTACTAGAATCACATCAGTTCCCCTTCCTTTTTTTTTTTTTTAATTTGAAATCCTCCTATGAAGGATTATGTACCATTGACCTTTGAACAACACAATGGATCAAAATTCATAAATAGCTTTGGATTCCCCCAAAATAACTACTAAGCCTACTGTTGACCAATAACTTAAACAGCCTTACGAATAACATAAACAGTCAACTAACACATATTTCGTATGTTATATGTAAGCTAGAGGGGGGGAAAGTTACAAAGAAAACCACAAGAAAGAGAAAATACATTTACAGTATTTATTTTTTAAAATCTGTGTATGAATGGACCCCTACAGTTCAAACCTGTGTTGTTCAAGAGTCAATTGCACAATCATGATTTACAGACAGATGGATGGTCTTTTGTATGATTAATTGACTTTAAAGGGAGAGATATATCTTGCTGATACTGACTATCCCACCCTCACCTGCATCTCCTCTACATCTTTCAAAAGTTCTTCTGGTGACTTGTATTCAAAACTCTTATCTAGGTATTCATCTTCCACCTCCATCATCCATTCTTGCATTTCCTTTAAGTCTTTTTTCAGGTTCTTCACTTTTTCTTGACGTTCAGCCAATTTATCTTTGTGACTAGAAATCTAGAAAAGAAAAGCCACTTAGCCAAATAAATAAGTGTTAATACAGTAAAAGACAGGTTTCTAATAGCTAATTGTACAATGGTAACTTCCCACAAAGATTTTCAGGGTTAAAATTCAGATAAAAGCTTTTATACACTTTGTGCTGATGCTGTGAAAATATAAGCAATAATGAAAACAATAATGATAACTGTGATTCTAGTTCACATTTTGGATGTTAATCTAATCTGGACATATCTGTAATAATCAAAGCACAATATGCTAATGAGACCAGACATCCTTCTGGACAAAGCCAGGTTGTGAGAGAAACAACCTGCTTGCCATGGCTGGAGGGAAGCCTGGGTCCTGGGTGTCAGAGAGAAGCTGATGGTAGCAGCCAGGGGAAACAAGACAAATTTTGTGCATCAGGCCTCTAGTCTATTATAATTTTTAAAATGCTTAACTTCCCAAATTAAGGAATCTAACCTCAAAGCACATGTTATAATCAATAAAAGAACATGTCATAAGAAATTTTACTGTAGCATTGTTTATTGTAGAAAAAAATTAAATAAATATATATATATATATATATATATATATATATACATATATACAGTAAAGCAACAATCAGACTGTCAAATTACAGCAGGTTGTGTAGGGAGATCTGGGGGAGATAATAGATGAACCAAAGGACTTGTATACATGCATATAAATACAACCACTGAAAATAAAACCCTAGGAAGGGAGGATATGTATGGGAGGGAGGGGGGCAAAAAAATCAATAAAATATATTTTAAGAAAATGCAACCAAAATACCCACTTTCTCCTTTTTAACAGGATTCGCTGTAACAATTTTAATTTTAAAAGCATAGAAGAGGAAGCTGTTACTAACGATGTTCATAAAATACTGTTCTACACACTTTATATTTTGATAATTTACTATACTTTCATATTCCACAGAGACACAAAAATGTTATGAGAAAATAGGTGTTTTTCTCAACTTGGTTCAATAACTTAAAAATTTCAGAGAAACCTTAAATATTTCCCAAGAGCTCCTCCCTCTAACTGCAAACTCATTCTTACTAGGGGAGAGATGCCGGCCACAGAGACCATGCTCACTCAAGTTCAACCAAACGGCAGCATCACCTGCCAGGGTTGCTTGGCTGTGCAGGTGATTGTCACCAACAGCCAGGACAGGAATAGATGGCTCTCAGGAGAGTAAAGGGCACAGCTTAGCGGCTTTCCTGTCCCCACTCTCCATCAGGATCACAGTCATAAACATAGAAAGGGGTCAAACAGGAGCTTTGATCTCAGGCCAGTGTGGTACGCTAAGATCCTGCTGCCAGCAATACACACAGCCCTGGCCCAAGCCTGGCTGATCAGCAGTTTAATCTGATCAGCTTCACATACACACACACACACACACACACACACACACACACACACCACATTTCTTGGGCCCTGCTTCCAGAACATTCTCTTTGCTAGTTTCTGGACACTAGTTAGTTATATAATTTTCATGGATCCATAGAGAAATAGAAAAATAAAAATAAATAAAGACACTAGCAAACTTTTCAGAAAGAGCAAAGCTCAAAATTGTAATTAACTCCCTGAAATGATCAATTTTCTATTTTCTGGCATTATAGTGTTCTTTTTTTTATGAGATCCTGGCTAGGTAGAATAGATGACATAGACTGGTTTTTGCTTGTTGGTTGATTTCATATGCCTGTCCATTCTTAGCAAAATAAAAGTTTGGCAGCATTTATGCTTATCTCAAAGTTCTTCAACCTTTTTAGGACTCAGTGAAATGCAATAGTCTGGAGAAATGCCTGCTGCTTAGGATGCTTAAAAATGTCCCATACATTCAGTTTCATGTTTTAAACTTGTAATAATTCACAACTAATTCTATACTGTCATATGTGTGGTATAATAGGTGGATAGGGAGATAGAGACAGACATAGAACTGAAGGTCTATGTCTGTATGTATGTACGTATCCATCAACTTCCTGGCTCCTCACTGCCACTTACAAACCATTTTCCCTATTTCCTTCCTCGAAAAACCCATTCAAGCATATAGTATCAGATTATACATATTAAGAGAAATCTAAATTTGGCTAAATTACTAGATAACTAATGACCTGTCGAATAAAATCTCAGGAAACTGAGGACCCCTCCAGAGCCGTGGGATGGCCTCAAGTCCCAAAGTCCCACCCTGAAGGGCCAGCATGAGGAGGATGGCCCTGAGGCCTGGAGTGCCGCCAGGCCCTGCCCCCCACTGTGCGAACAGCCATCTTGTGACTGCGTGAGAATGTGAGGACCACCTAGCCTTTTATTAGTAAGACTAGTGTCCTGGTGCACAAATTCGTGCACATTGAAAGGGAATTAGAAGCAATATTTTAGTATCACTATTTGCCAAGTCCTCGGTTGAGGTATCTGGCTCCCTCTCCATCCTGTCAGAGTCTGTGAGGGCACCCATGGGGTTGCAGTGTCAAAGCTGGTGCCCCATGGGGCTTCAGAACACTCCTGAGTTCCGCTGGAGTCCCATAGCCCCGCAGGGCCAACGCCCAGTGGTTATGGGGCTGGTGAGGAGGATGAGAGTGGTGGCCTGGCTCTATGAAAACCAAACCGCCCTGGGTTCCCTCTGAGCCCAATCGGTTCCCAGTGGGGCTGCAGGACTTCCCCGAGTCCAGCGGACATGGGGCTGCTGAGGGGGTGAGGGGGGTGGCCTGGCTCCAGGGAAACCGCCCTGGGCTCCCCTGGTCACCTCTAACCCTAAGCTGGTGCCCGGGTCAGGGGCTGGTGAGGGGGTGAGAGTGAGGGCCTGGCTGTGAGGACACCAGGCCGCCCTGGGCCGCCCCGGGTTACCTCTCTGGTGTTGGATCTAGAAAAGGGCCAAAGGCGCTGGGACCGCTTGCGGAGGCAGCGGCAGCAGCGGCGGAAAGCGCTGCCAAGGCCGCCCTCTCGCAGGTCGCAGCAGGGGGACTGCCGAAAACAACACAACATGTCTTCGCGATAGGGACACCTCCATCCACGACTGCTCCAGCAGGAGCGGGTTGGGGTTTGTGGTGGGGACAGGTTGCCCGGCTACCAGGGTTCCACGCCCCGTGTCTGTCATCGGGGCGCGAGGTCACTGCTCCATTGTGGGGTGCAGCTCAGGGTGGGGCACCAGGCAGTGCCCCGGGGGGTTTGTGACATGCCCCTACCCCAGGTCAAGGCTGGGGGGTGGACCTGGCGTGTGGGTGGCTCCCTGCCCCAGGTGTATCCAGAAAGGGGAGCTGAATCTCATTTCCCCCGGGGGGAGGTGGAGGTGGTGATGGAAGTGGAGGTGGAGATGGAGTAGGGGGTGCCCTTTGCCCTCATGTTTAGCCCTGGGGACGCAGCCCCATGGGGTGACTCCCAGATGTGCCTCCAGTCCACCCCACTCTGGCGCCCTCGCGCTTGGCGTCCAGCCCGTCACCGCTCACCTGCGCGCCCATGGTGCACGCGACCATCCCTGACAGGCAGAGGGCCACCCAGGCTTTTAGTAGGAAGATACTATTACCTGCCTTTTAAGTGTGGTCCTGGTGTGGCGGTTTTGTGTAATAGCGTCCTCACTGAGGGGTGAAGTGTGAGGATATATTCAAATCCTTGTCCAAAGTACATTTGTAACCAAAAACAAAGGAAATATACATGTATGTATGTATGCATGTGTGCATTTAGAGAGATCAGGGGAGAAAATGAGAAAGCAAGCATGGGTAAAACACTAAACATGGGCAAATTCAGACATGGCGATGAGGCTGCTCCCTGTACCATTATTTCAACTTTCCTTTCAGTTTAAACATATGCAAAATAAGCAATTTGGGAAAAACGGGGGTGGGGGAAACATTAAAAAAATGCTCAAATATGCAATATAAAATTTTTATATAAACACTAACCCAAAAACAAAACAAAACACTGTATTAAGTGATATACTACCCACAGGACTGTCTGTGAAATATTCCTGTATTTCACATTTTCTCCCCTTTCCTCACTCCACTGCTGTTTCACTAGCAAAAGAGAAGCAATCAATATAGTCCCTTTCCCTTCCATTACTGGGGAGAAGCATTGCATCAGCAATTCTTTCGCTTAGAGAGTAAATTTTGTTCCTTCTCACACATAATCATAGACTTCACTCCAGACATGATGTTCCCTCAATCTCTTCTGCATCATTATTTCTCCTCCTAGGTGAGGTCCTCCTTTCCAGCATGCAAATATCCTGTAGTATCTCTTACTTTTACAAATTACATAAGCATCCCTTTGGATGCCCATGCCCCTCGCCCACCCCGTTTCTTTGGGTCTTTAAAAGCCTCCATTTGACAATTCTAGAGCTTGTTTTTCAGTTCCCATCGGCCTTAGCAATCCCAAGCACCAGGCTCTGTGGGAAGCTCTCTCCTCCTGCCTCCAGGACCTCACACTCTCCTGGCATTTCTCCTCTGGCTGACCTTCCCTTCTCAGCATCCTTCGCCTCTGCCCCTTCCTCTTTCCACACGTAAGTGCCAAGGAACTCCACCTGCATGTCTAATATGGATCTGGACTTGAACCCTTCCAGATGGAAATCATCATGACACGTGCTCCAACAAAAGCTTCTCCTCCTTGAGTCTTCACCATTTCAGTAAATGGCGCCACCATTCACACAAAGTGAACATTTTTGCAAAATCCCTAGCCTGTCCTTGACTGTTCACTTTTTCATATATCACACTTCCAGGCCATTACCAGACTCTCATCTCTACTTACAAACCTCAGTCCACACCCAACATTTCTCATGGCCTCCACCACCATCTCCCCAATCCAGGAGCCACGCTCTCTTAAGGCTGCAATGGCATCTTGCCTGTCCAGATGAATCCAGAGTGATCTGTCACATGTCACTTCCCTGTTCAAAACTCTATAAGTTCCCTTCTGTGTGGCATGATCCTTGAAACAGAATCCCCCGCCTTTGTCTCCAAGGCCATAAACAGCCCCTCCCAACACCCTTCTCCACCACACTACTCACTCAATCTCCCCTTTCACTCAATCCCAGCTGCAGTGCCTTTCTTGCTCTTTGCTAAGCACGGCAAGCTCATTCCCCCTGAGGAGCAAAACTGGACAATCTGTATGTTCTCTGGTTTTCAGACTGTATGAGCCACAACAGTCACTGTTGTCAATGGCATCTGCTTCTTGAAAAACACAGACAGGAAAGCTGAAAAACTTATCTCCTTGCTATATTTCTCCAGTTGGGTTTGGTAGTCAACTAGTTTGGTCTGCACCCTGGTATTGATTCCAGCAACTGGACAACTTGGAAGGTGTGTCTCTACTTCCTTCATGTTTTTCAGCGATGATTCAACTGTATCTATTTTCTTAACAAAAGCCTGAACATATAAATTAAGTCATTATTGAGTTCATTTCCATAGAAGTGTATGCCATAATTATAGTTTGCTTTTATCCCTGCAAATAGTGTAAGAACAGAATGTTTGGGACTCAAAAGTTTAACTGCTTCAGAAATATTGTGCCTAAAAGAAGTTCATTTCACCTGGGCGCTTCATATAGACACCTGCCAAATTAGATTGGAAATATTTGACTCTCAGCAGAATATAGCACTTTAAAAAAATATTTTATTGATTTTTTACAGAGAGGAAGGGAGAGAGACAGAGAGTCAGAAACATCGATGAGAGAGAAACATCAATCAGCTGCCTCTTGCACACCCCCCATGGGGATGTGCCCACAACCAAGGTATATGCCCTTGACCAGAATCAAACTTGGGACCCTTGAGTCTGCAGGTCGAAGCTCTATTCACTGAGCCAAATCAGTTTCGACAGGATATAGCTCTGTTAATGAATTTAGAGAAGCCTAATGATTTCACCAAATATAAGCTGTATGCAGTATTACTGGGAAATTTCGACTATTAAGTATGTTTTTCTTAATGCTTCACCATGTGGCACAATAAGAGCAATATGCAATTGGTAATCATGACACTAAGATTGTCATCATGGCACAAAATGGCAGCTCTTGTTCTCTCTATCCAAATTTCTATAATCATGGCCAAAAATAAAATATAAATAATCAGTCGCTTTTTATTAACTCTAAAGCAAAGAAAGCTTTATAATGAAAGGTATTTAATCTCAGTGTGCTGGCATGTCATATTCTAACCATGTTAATAATAGCCGCAAACAATAAAGGAAAAGAACATGTTATTTATAAGGGCAGGTCCCCTAGGTCACCAGGACTCACCGAGCATTGGTCAAACTGTCTTTCTAGCCCTTCATCATTTCCTGGGACAGCCTGCTCTTCCATTAAGAAGTCTTTAGCACCCTCGATCCACTTCTCAATGACTTTCAAATCAGTCTATGGAACACAATAACAAAGGGGGATATTACTCAGTGACATCCAACCTACTGCATCTCAAAATCTATTGCTACTGGGGGAAAAAGACAATTGTTCCAAACGTTGATAACATCAGTTTCATTAACACTTCTTTTTTTAATATTCCAATTTTAAAAATAATGGTTTTTCTTCATGAATAACTTGATCCCCCATGATTTGACAGTTTTCTAACCAGTCTAAAAATTTCAAAACATTCCCCAATGAACCAAGCTATTTTGCCTCAATGTCAGCAGTATCTAGGATTAAAACTTCAAATTATGGGGAGGGGGAATGCTTTTCTAGGGTTAAACAGTGAAATATCTTTTGTTCTTACACAATTTAGAACAAATTTTATTCTATGGTTAGCTACTCAAAGCAGAAATAAATAAAGAGCATAGTGGAGGGAATGAAACAGGCTATTCTTAGTTCTGCTGGACGCTATTATCTGAGAGCCCAGGACTGTCCGCTGCCTAGCTCCATGCTTTCATCCACAACGTATAAACACCCACAATAGCCCGATGCCGTGTATGGTGCCGGGAGGTCTAAAACAGATAAGAAAGGAAATGTTTTGCAGAGGAAAGAGACTTCAGAGACAGCAACATTGGGAGTGGCCCTTAAAGAATGCAAGTCCGTTGGTTCAACTTGATCTCTACCACTGGAGAGAAGTAATGGTCATTTCCTTCCAAGGCCTCCCTCAACACCATCCATCAGTCTGACTTCTTAATTGCCTTTGTATTGAGCTGGCTTTGTTTTCTTGCACCTTCTCTAATTCTTTGCTTCTCGCCCAAACCTTGGAATAAATATGTTTTCTATCCTGTTCAAAAAATACTTTCAGATTTGAAGGCAACCACCATTGCTCCCCTTAGTCTCCCATTGGTTAAACATCCCCAATCCCTTCCAGGGTGTCTCTAGGACATGATATCCAAGTATTGCACTCCCCACTCAGATCAACATGTTCTGGAAACTACAACTTTTCAATGTCCTTACAGTAGGTATGCCACACGGAACTGAGTATTCTTATAATGTTGGGTTGAATGACAACAAAGGGAGCTAACTGGTATGTGACCGCAGATAATTCCATTCATGAAATGCCATCTAAAATTATTTAAGTTTTATTTTTCCTACTGTAGGGTTGTTTTGTTTCTTTCCTCTTTTATTTGATTGTTTATAACTATATTGTTCACAAGAATATGGTTAACTGAAACTCCAAAATTCCTGTAACTTCCACAAAATTACATTTCCCCTATCTCATATTGCTTATAATTAGGAGTTGATGTTTACAAACAATAAACTTTGCCTCCTTAGCTCACAAAATTATTTGAATTTTTAGTTCCTCTATTTTTTAAAAGATATTTTTTATTGATTTCAGAGATGAAAGGAGATTGAGAGAGAGAGAGAAACACCAATGATGAAAGAGAATCACGCCCCACACTGATTCATAAGTTCATAAGTGAAAGCTCAACTACAGAACCACACCACCTGGGGTAGTCTATCTACCAGCATATCAGCTAATCCTCCCAGCTCTTTCTTATCTGCAAATCTGAGATTGAAGTATTCCTTTTCTGTTGACTTCTTTGAGGGTAATTGGGCTTTCTCAGATAAAAAATAAAGACAATGGCAGTGCCTATCTGATCATTCCCCTGTGAAGACACCATGTCATTCATTATTCAACAAATTTCCAGCTTATTTTTCAAAATGAGTCAACCTAATACTAGCATCCAATTAATTTTCCATCTCCCTCTCATAAGATTTTCTCAATTACTTTACTAAAATCTAAGGTTGCCAAAAAATGATGGTTTGTAGCATTATTTGAACTAAATGAGCTAACATGAAATGTGGCTCTATAACTGTCTGTGATTCAAATAATTGAATATCCATTTTCCAAAAACAATAATTTTAAAGGAAAATCAGTCCTTAAAGGAAATGAGTCTGGACAAGGCTTATTAGTGGTGTCCATGTTGATTCCTGACAACCACATAGCCTTTGCTAGCACGTATAAGACCTCTAGTTGGTCATTTATCTATTGCCAAGAACCAATATCCATCTTACTTCAGGTCTTTCACTTCTACAAAATGCTCCCCTTTAATTAGGACTTACTTCAGGTCTTTCACTTCTAAACAATGCTCCCCTTTAATTAGGACTCCATTTTTCTGGTAATTTCTCACAAAATACATGATGTGACCTTGAGACCATGGTAAAAATCCCAGGTGACTTGGGATGCAGATATAGGCTTCTGAAGGATCTGTGTGGTTTTTCCATCTAACTTAGAATTCAGGCTCTAATACACTCTTAGTAATGACTATTCCACACTTTGTAGTTTGCAGGGCCATTCTCTGATGAAGATGGAAAGCAACACATGTCAATATGCTGAGGCCTTTCTGGCTCTATTAATATTATACCACCTGCACAACCACCTCCTCCCTTTCCATCCACGGCTTTGAAAGCTTTTTTCATCCCACTGTGCACCTTCCACAGTTCCCTTTCCCTCTGTTCTGTCGCCAGCCTGCCCCTGTTCCATAGGCCCATGCTACTCTTACTCTTTGCTATTACTTGCTTTGGTGATGTAACTCTTCTTTTATTGACTCCAGCATCTGAGGATCTTACCACAGAAGACATGGTCAGGACAAGTAGCAGTGGGGTGTGCAAGAAGACAAAAGTGCAAGAAGAGAGAGTCCAGCCAGCATGACTCAGTGGTTGAGAATCAACCTATGAACCAGGAGGTCAGGGTTGGATTCCAGGTCAGGACATATGCCTGGGTTGTAGGCTCGATCCCCAGGGTGGGGTGTGTAGGAGGCAGCCGATGATATTTCCAACTCTCTCTCCCTTTCCCTTTCTCTCTGAAATACATTTTTAATAATCTAAAAAAAAAAGAGAGAAAAGTATGAAACTCTTATAAAGTGCATGAAGAATTCGACCTGCCCACGTAAGGAGCTGCCATTTCTGGCCCTGACAATCTCCATTTCGAACTTTTTAAGAGTTAGCAGCAGCTCTACTGCCATATAACTGACAACTCAATAAATCCAGTTTTTATAAGGAAACTGACAGTCTCCTGGGCCAAGGCTTTTTGACATTTGCATGGAAGCATCATGCTGCAAGGAAGTTTTAGTCACTGTCAGCCTTGACTGGAGCAAGTGGCCCCCACGATACCCAATTTGGCATAAGAGAAGTTTTATGGCATCAACCCTTACCCTTCCTCCCTCTCTCTCACACACAGACTATGTGAAGACACCCAATTCACACACGCCTGTCCTTGGTTACCCTTCACTATGAAGGAAAAGAAATAGGGGAGAAACAGACACCAGCCATGCAGACCAACTGATCACAGGCATCTGAAAAGCTGTTTTCACAACCAAGAGCCCCACAAGTACCCCTCCATGCTGAGTCCTAGGAAAAAGCGTGCCCCCAGGAAGAGGAAGGCTAAGGTCTGAACACCAACTTTCTAATTTCTCTTCTTTGAGCCTCAGAAGCCTCTGGGGAAAATAACAAATACCTTGCCTGAAAATTTCCTGGAAAACATAATGTTTGCACTGGTACAGAGCTGGGATGCAGTAAACAGCACCTATTATTACTAAGATCTACAAAACTAAGTGCTTTAGGACCAAGATTAGCCCCATAAGAGTTACCACGTCCAAACTCTGGTGTTGATTCCCAGTGGACACTCCACAGGAATAAGCAAGGGTGAGTACATGTTTCCTTAAGGGTGTTCTGCCATATAACTTTTGAAAAGTAACTGTTCAAAAATAACAGTTTGAAGAACAGAATCCAGTTCTGCAGAAGGAAGCCAGATAAATGAGGAAAGGCCCAACGTTAAAAATGCCTAGAGCAGTGTCCCATAACTGCCCCTGCCAGCCACACCAGGGGGAGGGTCACTAAGACCAGCTGCTAACACCAGAGAGGAAGCTCTGCTCAGCCCTCCATCAGCTCCTCTTTCCTTGGAAGAAAAACATTGTCTCACTTCACTTGTAATAACGTCCCCTGTGATTTAAAAAAATATCAAGCCCTGGCTGGTTTGGCTCAGTTGGTTGGGCATCATCCTGTTCACTAAAATGTGGCTAGTTCAGTTCTGAGCCAGGGCACATTGCTGGACTGCAGGCTTCATCCTAGGGGGGTTTGAGCAGGAGGCAGCCTATCATCGATGTTCTGCTCTCACATTAATGTTTCTTTCTCCCTCTCTCTCCCTTTCTCTCTAAAAGTCAATAAAATACCAAAAGTCAGCTCACCTTTCATTCAATCATTCAGTAAAGAAGTGACCTAGACAGTAAAAGCACTCACATGCAGTTTCTGTCCTTAAACATCACTGCACTGATGCACTGTGAGCTTCAAATGCACCAAGAGAATTGAATGTTTCTCCACCTCCATCCACTTGAAGAATACAAACATTGCCCTGACCGGTTTGGCTCAGTGGATAGAGCATCAGCCTTTGGACTGAAAGACCCCAGGTTGAATTCCGGTCAAGGGCACATATCTCTGTTGAGGGTCTTGTTCAGATTTTTCAACTCCAAATATCTAAAACCTTAAAAAACAACCAACCAACCAAACAAACAAACAAACAAACAAACACAAAAAACAACCTCAAAGACTCAGGTATCTGCTGTTACCCAGGAAACTTCAAGCACTCTGAGTTACCCCTTCAATCTAGTCACCTCTATCATGCGAGCTCCTCATCCCTGAAACTTTATTTTGATCATTTTAAGTAATTTTCTCTTATCTTTGTGTTCTTTAACACACTAAACATACAGCTTTGGTAGGCAAGTTATAAATCCTAACTTAAGTACATAATAAACGTGGCACTAGAAAGAATGCAAAATATTCAAATAATAGATGTTTGGATCTTACATGGTAACTATTATTTTACCCTGGAATAAACATAAACTCCTAATAGCCTCTAGATTTACCTCAAAAGCTCTCAGTTTGGGGATAATTTCTTCAAGCAAATGCAGATCTTTGGAAACCTTGACCTTCGCTTTGTTCCACTTTCCTTGAACATCATTACATTCTTGATTATACATTTTTCCTACATCTGGAGAAACGTTTTTCTCCAAAGCTTTTGTTTCTTCTGCAAGTTTAAATAATGTAGGTTTTTTATCCTCAAGGATTTTTTCAAGAGCCTGGAAGAAAAATTTTAAAGATTAACAATATGCACAATGATTTGCCTGTACAGATGTAATAATATGATCTATAAACAGTTAAAAGTCACCTTTAAAAAGCATTGAATAACTTTTTTTTAAATTAAAAACAAAACAACACAAAACTGTGGTCCAACCGACGTGGCTCAGTGGTAGAGCACTGACCTCTGAAGCAGGAGGTCACAGTGAGATTCCCAGTCAGGGCACATGCCTGGTTACTGGTTCGATCCCTAGTAGGGGGCATGCAGGAGGCAGGTGGTTGATGATTCTCTCTCATCATTGATGTTTCTAACGCTCTGCCCCTCTCCCTTTCTCTATAAAATCAATAAAAATATATTTTTCAAAAACTGTAAAAAAAATCATATAAAAAAGCACAAATCAGAAAAGTTAAAGCTTTCCCTTCATGAGTTGTATGTGGGTGAGTGTACATGTAGTGTAGTGCAGTGCATTCTCTACACTAAAAACCTCTGTAATAACTCACCCAGTGAGGGCCCAGGGTATAGGGCTCACTCTGTGGCTACTTTATCTGATGAAATGGTTCAGAGCAATGTATCCTAAATGACCAGAGAAGCATTGTTCCTCAGCATAGAAAAAGTACAACACTTCAACTTAATTGATATTGTTCATTTTGTAAAATATATGTATTTTAGTAGATTATAAATAGGTTGAGAATTTTAAGCTAATTACAATAGAAGAAAATATAGTTTGATTCTATTAAAATATTTAATATCATTATGTTTTCTTTTAGCTAAAATGCCACATTATAGTAGCTTCAAATTGTAAGAAATTTTTGACCAATTATGACCAAAAGTGACCAATGTTTTTTAAAGAGTTGAAAAATACCCATAACCAGTTTGGCTCAGTGGATAGAGTATGTAGGCTTGCAGACTGCAGGGTCCCAGGTTTGATTTTGGTCAAGGACATGTACCTTGGTTGTAGGCACATCCCCACTAGGGGGTGTGCAGGAGACAGCTGATCGATGACTCTCTCTCATCGATGTTTCTAACTTTCTATCCCTCTCCTTTCCTCTGTAAAAACTTAATAAGATATTTTTTTAAAAGAAAATATAACTAAATAGTTGGAAAATATTTTTCAAAATATGTGACATATTAGAAGTGACTGTAGATTTCTAAGACCTAAAATATATATTACCTTTTTTTCCTGCAGCGCCTTCTCCACCTCTGCAGGTTCATTCAGGACATCCAATGATGCCTGGGCCTTACTTTCTAAATCACTTAGCATATCTTTCAGAGTTTTCAACGTTTCCAAATACACATGTCCAGGTTGACTCTTCATTTCTGTTCATTTAAAAATACTTCATTTGAGAAAACAATGCTAGAAGCCTACTGTTACAGTATATAACATTAATCTTCTGTATATAATAAGGAAATTATAGTACATAAGAAGTTAAACACTTTTTAAAATTAAAAAGGGTCTCTGTTTGCTACTGGCAGTCTAGACATTGAAGCACCAAAGCATAGGTCGTTATTACTGACCACCTGTCACCTGCGTTTGTCCCACTAAGTCTATGCATATAATCAATGAATTAAGGCATAATTGGGTCAGGGGGAAAGGAGCCTTTTACTATGTTCTTGCAAGAGTGCTGTCTGCTTGTGCAGGCACACACGGAGCAGCGATCACAGGCTATTTATCCCCTTGTCCTGCCTCATTTGAACACCTCTGGTTGAAGACTTCATTCTTTGATTCCTGAGACAAGACGGGGGAAGAATTCCTGCTATGGGCTCTGGTATCAGGGTAGCGTCCACGCCCGGCTCCTCAGTGGCTGAGTACTATGGGCTTCAGTTTCCTCAGGCATGGCCTAGGGCTCCTGTGGGAGCATTTTAAAATGGGCCTAGGCCTTTTCTAGTTGTCTCCACCTCACCCTGGCTAGCTGAGGCTGCGCATCCTGGCTCAGGTGCACAGTGCTCTGTTCTTATAGCCGCTTCCCTCCTCCCGCATTCTGTTTGCCTGCGGATATTCAGTAACCCTTTCCAATAAAGTTGACCATGCTGGGGTGGAGCTCAGAGACCCATTTCCTGCACCAGGAAACTCCCCAAGCATAACCTCCCCTCTGTGACTCCTGTCAGGACCATCATTCTTTTATTTATTTAAAACATTTTTTGTTAATCCTCACTGAGCGTATTTTCCCATTGATGTTTAGAGAGAGTGCAAGGGAGAGGGAGAGACAGAGAGTAACATCAATGTGAGACAGAGACATTGATTGGTTGCCTCCTGCACATACCCCAACCAGGGCTGGGAACCTGCAACAGAGGTGTGTGCCTTTGATCAGAATCAAACCTGGGACCTTTCATTCTCCAGGCCAACACCCTATCCACTGGGCCACACCAGCCAGGGCAAGAGCAATTGCTGTTTGCAGACTAACCACTGGGGTCACTTTAGAAGGAAGAGCTTCTGTGCATCTACCTGGGCCATTTGGTGCCTCGGCTGCTCCTGCCCCTGCTCCCTGCAGAGATCCCTCCACTCCCAGCTCTCTGTGCTCAGGGTGAGAGCACCTCATTAGGAAACAAAATGCAAGCCCAGGCCTATGTCCTTCCCCTGTAGGTTTACAGGCTGAGGATGCTCACCTGCATGCTCTGCTCCCAGGTTTGCCCAGCTGCCCAGCTCTGGGGGCCACATGGTGTGTGTCTGATACACAAGTACCTGGCCTGTGACCCCAAAATATGGGGATGGGACCTCAGCCCTCCTACTGATTTGTCCTTGTTGCCTCGGGGGACACTGATGTGTCACTGGAACTCAGTGTTGGTGGAATGAATGAATGAATGGAATCCAATGAATTAATGTGAGTGGATAAGCTCTGGAATTGGTGTAAGGTCGACAATGCCCACACCCAGAGGCCCCCCTCTGAGCACCCTTTTCTGTGACCCCTGCCTTTGTTCCCACTTGCCCAAGGACACCGTCCTGGAGAAATATGGCTGCAGAACTGCTGTCTGTGCCTCAGTGGGCTGTGCACCTGGGTCCTTATATCAGTGAGCGATGCTCAGGCAAATTCCAGGTGTGGCTTCCTGTGTAAAAACAGCCCCACTGGGGCCGCAGAGCCTGCTGAGTCAGGCTGACCCAGGGACGTGGCTGTCTCCTTCCTCGTCTTCCTTCCTGTGCTGGGGCTCCCCTGGGGTCAGTGTCTGGGAACCTGGTGAATCACAGCTGTGTTTACAGAGACATGGATTGATTAACCTTGTTTCTTCCTTCTGTCCCAGGTGTCCTGTCCCAGGTGCAGCAGCAGGAGTCGGACTCCACGTTGGTGCAGCCCTTGCAGACCTGTCCCTCACCTGTGCCATCTCTGGGGACAGTGTGTCCACCAACAATGCCACTTGGAACTGGATCAGGCAGCTCCCAGGGGAAGGGCTCCAGTGGCTGGGAAGTACCTACTTTAGGTCCCAGTGGTACAGAATATGTGCCATTTCTCCAAAGTCAGTTAGTCATCGACCCTGACACATCCAATAACCAGTTCTCCATGCAGCTGAGGTCTGTGACCAGCGAGGACATGGCTATGTATTACTGTGCAGGACCCACAGTGAGGGGAAGTCAGTGTGAGCCCAGACACAAACCTCCCTGAGGGAGACAGCAGGACTGGGCTGGAGGGAGCGCTTAGGACACCAGGGGGTGCTCAGGGCCATCATATGGCCTGGACCAGGAGCAGGTGGAGAGTTAAGCAGATAGCATTTTCTACTGTGCCTTAAAATAGTTTTGCTCCAAAGCTCAGCCACAGAGCTCACAGAGGCCCTTTCCTGTGTCTAGTTTAGGAATTGTGTTTGTGAACAAAAAGGGGGCTCTGTGGAAAATCTGACACAACTCAGGGACTGAAAGGAACCTCACAGGAGGCTCTGATCACAAATTGCTATATGGGCTGCCCTGGGGGTGGGCCGCCCCAGGCCTATGACTGCTTCATTAAAGGGCTTTTCTTTCCTTACGCAACCCCATCCGTTGTTCTAGGTTAACACACCTTTGACATAAGTATGACCACGCTTCAGAGAGTGAATCTTGGCCTTTGTATGCCTACATTGGAGACGTGTCTATTTAGGCTCTTTGACCATTTTTTAATTGGATTGCCAACTTTTGTTAAGTTGGATGAGTTCCTTAAATGTTTTGGAGATGAACTCCTTATTAGATGTATCCATGCAGTTGCAAATGGTAGGGATTCTCTCTTTTTTACTGCTGCATAGTGGAGTTCTTTCTTCGTTTGTTTTGTTTTTGTTTTTTACCCACTCAATCAGCTGATGGCCACTTAGCTGTTTCCAAATATGAGATATTCTAAGTTACACTGTTATGAACATAGGAGTGCATATATTCTCCCTCTCTCTCTCTCTCTCTCTCTCTCTCTCTCTCTCTCTCTCTCTCTCTCTCTCTCTTGCAGGAAGAAAAAGTCCCTTTAATAGAATGTTATCAACATATTTCTTACACAAACTACTGTTACGTCCGATGCAATAAACAAAAGAGCTCTTCCATGCCAGCATGGTCTCTGTCCCACTCACCTGGACAGCATGGCGGAAGAGAGTGCGAACTTTGCCCAGCCCAGGGGTTTTACACTGGTGGTGACATCACTACTTTGGCTGACCCTGATTGGTTGGGTGAGGGCTAGGGTTCAGTTACACAAAATGAAGGATAACTCCCCCCTGTCCCACAGTGGAGTTTGGAGTTTATCCTCACCCTGCCCTGCCCTCTCATTCCTTTCTTGTCTTATGTGCATGAGTCAAATCATTGACTCAGCCTACTTCCTTTCAGCATAAACAACAAATACAATTACCAAGACCCTTAGTACCTCAGTTCCCATCAGTATTGTCCTCACTGAAGTCCATTTCCCCTCCTTCAGGCATCAAGTCTCCTCCTGGCCTACGTAGAGCTCAGGCTGGTGATCTCACAGGTGGGGCCGCTAGTTGCCAGGATCCATGCCATGCAAGAGCTGGGAGTCATGTAGTCAGGTCTGGGTGCCGTTTCAAAAGCCGTGGGCATGCTCAGGATAATAGTGTAGCATCCCTTTGAGTCCTTGGGCAGTGAATTTCTTTACCCACACTGAGTTCCCAGGCTTACAGGGTCTGCGGTGGGCACTGGTAGTGCATCTGGAACAAGCAAACTGCAGAGCCTGTAAGGGAATGGTTACCATACATGATCCCCCCAAAAAAGAAGAACTTGTCCCAGTAAGGGGTACACCTGACCCTTAAGAGGGCTAAGGACAGGGGATTGGTCCAATTTTCACCGTTCTAGGACACATTTAGTTAAACCCTTTTTTTCAGAGTTTTGCTTATGCCTGTCTTAAGGCTAGAGCTATACTTTAAGATACCTTGGCTACAAAGGTGGGGCTGTTATCTGATACTGGCAGCCTGAATCTAGGTTTAATCTCCTGGAGTAATCTCTTGACTACTATCTATAGAGGCAGGTTCTGTCCTAGTGGGGTATACTTCAACTTAATCTGAAGTGTCTACAAAAATTAGACCTTAATGCTGGTGGTTTAATCTCTGAAATCCACCTACCAATGCTCTCCTGGGGAAGTTCCCTTGACCCAAATTCCCAGGGGGACCCCCTTACCTTGCTTAGCATTTTTCTGTGCACAGACAATACGTCTAGCAACTCTTCCTCACAGAAGCTCAGAAGTCTTGGTGACACTTAAGTGGGTAACCTGGTGTCACTGGGCAACTCTGACCTAGAGCCTCTGGGACCAACAGTCTTGTCATCTGGAGGGTCCACCAATCATCTGGTCCTTCGGTGGCTTGCTTCTGTTCAGCCAATTCCTTCCGGCTGCAGATGGTAACCCTCTTTTCTCTGTGGATGGCACAGTGTCTCCATCAAAGGGCCTGGATTAAGGCCAAAAGTTTAGGAACTGTGCCCAAATGGTGTGGTCCAGGTTGACTACCACTGCCCCTGCATATTAGGTCCCATCCTGAACGTAACTGCTCCCATCCATGAACAGTACCTTTTCGTCTGTTACCTCTGTGCAGTCATGAATGGGTTCCTCTATCATCATCTGAAAGCAGGCTGGAGGATTGATGGCCAGAGTCTTATGAAACCAGACACAGGGCTGGTCCAGGAGAAAAGCTTGGCCCATCCAGGTTAGCTCCTGGCCCAGAGTCTGCTTATTTGCCTCCTTCACCAGCAATGCTGTGGTGGCCACTGCCCGGAGGCAAGCTGGTCACCCTGCTGCCACGGGGTCTAGTCTCTTAGACAGATAGGCAACAGGTCTCTTCCAGGGACCTAAAGTCTGAGTGAAAATTCCTTTGGCAATGCCCCTTACCTCACTCACGTAGAGGTGGAAGCCGGGCTTCATGACATCTGGCAGGGCTAGGGCAGCTGCTGAGATGAGAGCCTCCTTTAGCTCCTCAAAAGCCCATTGTTCCAGTTCAGCAGCTGTGTTCCCTCAGTACATGTTCCTTTGGAGGTCCACAGTCCTTCTTTGATGTACAAGGAGGCTCCCTGCTTTCTATAATAAACATACTAATTCCTTCCTATTAGTTGCTGGCCTTTTATAATTTCAAATTAACTTCTAAACTTTCTTTCTATATCCTTCAAAAATACATAACCATGCCCCAAATTTTATAGAAAAGGCAAGGGAGGAGGGAGCAGGTCCAGTACCCTGTTCCCAGGCCCCCAGCCGCTTGAAATTTAAAATGCCACATTTTTCCTACAGATACAGATTAATCTGCATCTCTAAGCCCCCCCCCCCCCCCAAGAAAATAGGTGAAAATTGTCCAAGGAGTCATGGGGGTTTAATCATACAAATAATTATTTTCACATTGTTTTAGCACAATTCTAAATCAATTATAAACCTTTGTGATGAAGTCTACTTAAATCTATAAAGTAGACACACATGACTAAAACTAAAAATGACTCCCAAAGTTTACAAATTACAAGATTCAGGTACAAGCCCAAATTCAATCTTACAATGTGATTACAACTGACAACAACAGATCAAATATAAAAGTTTTACATGTTACATTTAAACATCACTTCAGAAAAACTGACTTAAAAAAATACTGCATCACTGACTTAAAATAATTTAAGTGTAAGCATCACATAGATTCCTCATCTGACAAATGAGAACAAATCAATCCTTGAGATCTTTGATCATTACTGCTTATTTTTAACACATGTAATACAATTCAGCCTGCCATATAATATTCTAATATCTCTCTCCAGGCTCTTGTCTCTTATTTGTACTCTAGGCATTTAGTTACTGCAATTAACTCCTCCCAATTTAATTTATACTTTTTACTTTTAAAGCTGGCAAGTCAAATATATTTGGAATTTCTTAGATTAATAACACTACATTTCTAAGAAAAATACAAGACATAATCAATTAAGAGCTTCAATTCTGTTCTCCAGATTTTTTATGAGGCAAATTTAAACTTTACTTTCCTATGTCTCTTCCTTCTCTTACATCCTGCTTACTTAGGGAGAAGTTTCAGCAACAGATCTGGTCACACATTTTTTCAGATCTCAAAATTTTTTTCTAAAGTTCAAACAAAGCACTGAATAAACTCTTTGCAGGAGAGCAAATAGTCTTTCCCTCTCCGGCCAACCCTAGACCTCTCCGCACCAGAGGCAGTTTACTAAGATTTTAATTTGAATAAGAAACCACATTTATGGCAATGTCAGGGAAAGAAAATATAAATAATATAGATAGATATAGATATAGATATAGATATAGATATAGATATAGATATAGATATAGATATAGATATAGATATAAATATAAATATAAATGTAAATATAAATATAAATATAAATATAAATATAAATTTTGTTTATAGGTCAATCACAATCTATTGTACTTAAGTCATACTCCCCATGTAATCACTGGCCATTCCCTGCAGATCACTAGGGGAAGGATTGGGCAAAGGAAAAGATGGGTGTAGACATTCAAATGCAAATAAACGCATTCTTTAGCTGAAGACTCCCAGCTATGTAAACTTGTTACCACGACCTGCCTCAGGGCGGGAAATTTCTAAAGCTGCTTACAATGCCTTGGGAAACCAGTTTTAATTTATCTCCCAGTTAATCTCCACCATCTTTAAAGCTCATTCTGTACACAGAAAAGAGGTTAAGCCTAGCCTAAAACTATGAGCATTCTTTTGAACTGGCCTTTTCGCTTTAGGAGCACAGAAATTCACATTGCATAAAAACTTTCTTGGGGAGTGGTTTTCACCTTGAATCACCAAGTGTCTCCCCTCCCCCACCTCCTGTCTGCTCTCAGGGGAGAGAGTAGCAAATTTACAAATAAGAGCAAAGTTTCTTGTTTATAAACAAAAAACCTTTACTTATCCAAACCTCCACATCACAGAAAATCATAACAACCAAGAGGGCGCCTAACATCAACATTTCAACTTAAAACCAGACTTGAGAGAGGTCCACTTCTCTCTCACCTTTACAAGAGCACAGAAATTCGCCCATGAGCCAAAACCGGTTTGGCTCAGAGGTAGAGAGTCAGTCTGCAGACTAAAGGGTGCCGATTCCAGTCAAGGGCATGTACATTGGTTGCAGGCACATCCCCGATAGGGAGTGTGCAAGAGGCAGCTGGTCGATATTTCTCTCTCATCGACGTTTCTAGCTCTCTATTTCTCTCCCTTCCTCTTTGTAAAATATCAATAAAATATATTTTTAAAAAAGAAGAAAAAAAAAAAGAAATTTGCCCATGAGGCCTCTTCTCCTGGACCTAATGCCTCCAAGCCAGCCCAGGCCCCCAAACAAAGCTGCTGCAGAAAATCCAGCAATGCTGCTCTGGCAGCCCCCGAGGAGGTGGAGAGGGAGCGCAAGGAGGAAGCGCGGGTCGCCCTGCTGGCTTCCCAGCTCCGCCTCTCCTTCTCTAGGCATCCAGCAAAATTAACCCAGATGCCTGCCCCCAAAGTGAGGCTGCTGTTGCCCAGCCATGCTCCTATATGTAGACCAAGCCCCGCGGAAAAGCCCCCTCCGACCCAACACCACCAGGGGGCCCAACGCTGCCATGTTGGCCCCACTTCCCTGGCTTCATCTTGGGGTGCCGCACAGCCCGCTGACACCAAAATTAGACATGGGAAAGACTCCAGTCAGTTTCCCGCATGTGAGGCATGGGCTCACATTGCTAGCCTCGTCATGGGAGAGGTTTCCATTCCTCTGCCGCATGTGAGGGGCCCTCCAGAGAGGTTGGAATATCTTCCAAATCCTTCGGTCAGTGGTCTTCCAGCAATTCGTCCATCTAGACCACTTCAGGCACTACCGACACCTCCAGAGCACTCACACAAGGACACAGACACACGCACACTTACCGGGCCAGACAGGCTCTCCAGATCGGAGTCCCTCGTGGTCTTGGGGATTCCGGCCGAGCCCCCAAATGTTACGCCCAGACTTCATGATCCCCAAGGACTACCAGGGAGACAAGTCCGATGCAATAAACAAAAGAGCCTTTTCCATGCTAGCATGGGCTCTGTCCCACTCACGCCGACAGCATGGCGGTAGAGAGTGCGAACTTTGCCCAGCCCAGGGGTTTTACATTGGTGGTGACATCACTAGTTTGGCTGACCCTGATTGGTTGGATGAGGGTTAGGGTTCAGTTACACAAAATGGAGGATAACTCCGTCCTGTCCCACAATGGAGTCTAGAGTTTATCCTCACCCTGCCCTGCCCTCTCACTACAATGTATCATAATTACTTTTTTTTTTTTCCTCTTAATTCAGAACCAGACTACAAGGTAAGAAAAAAACAACACAGAAAATAGCTACAATAATCCACACAAAGTGTTTTTCAGGCAGATGATATCTCATATAATATGACTGATAAATTCTCCCTTCCCCAACTGGTGGGCAGAGTATGATGTAACATGCAGCCTGGAAATACCTGAGTACCTAACCAATCACCTTATATACATTGTACCACAAATCATCACCTGCCAAATAACCTAAGTTCCTGTTCCTATATGGACTCTACATTAAGCCACCAGCCAGCAAGTGCTGAGTACACTAAGCCCCCATTCCTTCCCATTCCTCCCTGCAAAAGGCACGTTCACCTTTGCACAGCTTGCTATTCTACCATTGCAAGACAGCCTGGAAGGTCTTTTTTTCTTTAATAAAGCCTGTAATCCTGGTTTTCGGTTCCTGATTGATTTCTCATTCTGGTGCAGAAACCCGGGAGAGGTGAACAGGAGCATGCACAATTCTCAGACCTAGGCCCCAAGCTTCTTTGGCTCCGCTTGGTGGTACGGTTCTGAGTTGATTGACCTGCCTTAGAACCTCTCTCGAACACTGCCAGACAAGGACACATGGGTATCTAGTCTCTTCCCTCCCACCAGTAGGCCTCAGAGACTTTCCCAACCCCCTACTTTGTTTCTCATTCCCTGTGACCTGAAGGGGCATTAAGGTTTCAGAGTTCCCATCTACTCGGCTACTCATTCTACAAAAGCCCAGGTGCCTGGCCGGGAATTATCTTCTACTCCATGGGAAAGGTATCTTGGGGTGATGACCTCAGAACCTTATCTTGACCCCCTCTCCCTACAGGTTGGTTGAGGGAATAGGAGGATGCTCCTTGTCCCTTCCCCAACTTCCGCTAGTCCTTCCCTCCAGTCATGGGGACTTCTCAATCCAAACCCCCTTGAAACAAATCCTTAGGGTGTCTCCTTGCCAATCTCTCAGCCCCTGGTCTTTCTGGCTACATCAAACCAAAAAAGCTCTGCCTGGCCACAATATAAACTAGACAATGGCTCTCAGTGGCCCAAAAATGGCACTTTCAATTTCAATATCCTCCAGAACCTAGATAATTTTTGCCACTAGACACAGAGGCCTCAGAGATCCTACGATCAGGCTTTCTTCCACACTTGCCCCTCATTTTACTCCTCATGTTCTACTATCAGATCCTCCTCACAAAGTCCTCTTCACCCTCTCAAACAGTCCTCAGCCCCTTTCTCTGTCTTCTGACTCTTACCAAGCTGATCATTCATCTCCACCTCTCCCACTCCCACTGCCCCTTATAACCCTGCCACAAAATATGTACCCCATGCTTTACTGTCTGAGAACTCGAACCACTTGCCTTCTCCTGTGTGCTCTCCATAGAATCTCCACCCCTGTCACTACCAGCTACTGAATTCACAGTGGCTGGCCAGTTCCCTTTGCATGAGGTTTCAGGGGGGAAGGTATTATTTGGGTAGCCATTCCTTTCTCACTTTTTTATCTTTCT